>NC_056729.1:1986529363-1986554363 GCF_019279795.1 Protopterus annectens | reverse complement strand
GGTTATCAATTCCCCAAGTGATGTGGACGTCCTCCAAGAGGGTCTCACCCAAACAAATGACTGGTGCCAGAAACATGGCCTCAGGCTGAATGCCAAAAAATGCATCATCATCCCCTTTGGGGAAAGTGACGTCACCACATATTATCACATTAATAACAACGTCCTAAGCATGCAATCAGTCGTGAGGAATTTGGGCACCCAGGTTGATAACAACCTGACTTTTGACCACCATGTTGCTTCCGTTGTATGGAAAGCTTTCTACATGGCCCACCTCATAAGTAAGGGTATCTCATCCAGGGACAAGGAGGTCATAACATCCCTGTATTCTTTTCTTATAAGGCCAATTACTGAGTACAATGCCCCCTTCGGCATGTACTTTACTAAGCACATGCAGCAGCTGGAGAGACCACACAGAGGTTCCTCAACAGGAGAATCCATGGCCTCAATACAGATAGGCTAAAAGCCCTGTCCCTCTACTCAGTTTCATACAGACTCCTCAGATGTGACCCCTGTCTGGCATACAAAGCAATCTCAGACCCTGCCTTGATGGGACTGCTGCATATCCGCAAGTCAAACTCCACCTGAGAAAAACGCATGCGTGACCTCAACCTGGTCTGTGACATCAATAGAACTTGTTGATGGGACAGATTTGTATCCCAGAGACTCCCCCATCGGTGGAATAGACACCCTCTCCACATCAAGCAGAGTGCCTCATTATCCCTTTATAAGTGCAACCTGGATAACTAGATGGGAAACAGAAAATGCATCCCTGGGATTTTACCTGTGTCTCTGCTGGACAGAGACTTTGGGTGCTGACTTGTCTAAACATGGGCCAAACTCTTGCCTGAGCTTATAAGGGCCTCAGGGCCAATAGCCTAGTAACTTCTTATGATCCTATAGTATTATTCACCCAAGTGAGTGATGCCTGGCATACAACTGTGTAAGGATGCTACCCTATCCCATCTTGGTGTTTTCCATCCCTTATGTGTCTTTCTACATTCCTTTTAAATTTTCCAGCCTTGACCACTATCACTTGTCCATCCCCTGTACATCCCCTATATGTCTGTGCTTATCTGCTGTCCTCCCTACCTTTTGTTTTTTCCACTGCAAGTGTCTGTATTTCTGTCTAAGTCTGTTTACATTGGTCTACCTGACCCTGCTGTCTGCTCTTCTTTCTCTGTTTCATCTGATACACTTATTTCCTATATATGAAAAAGGGCTCTTTCTAAGAATGAATGCATGAATACATGTTTACATACATAATTAATGAATCATCCTTCTTTCCCCAATCCCCTTTCATGCCTTATAGTAATCCTTGTGTCTGTCCCTGCTTTCTGTTCTTCCTTTTATTACTTTCCTATCTATCCCATTTCTTCTCCATTTATGAGTAATAAGTATTACATATTTGTTATGGAACTCCAACTGGGTATGTATATGTAATTCTTTGTGTTCAGTTGTCTGTCTCTCTGTTTGCCTGCTTATATATATATATATATATATATATATATATATATATATATATATATATATAAAATGTGTGTGTGTGTGTGTGTGTGTGTGTTTATCTATCTGTCTACCTATCTAATCTCCTAACAGCACAACCTGAGAAGTGGTAGTGATGGACAAGTATATGGTACAGAGAGTAAATATTTTATTCTTATTCTATGCATATTATCAAAGTATTCATCGCTACTCCAAGAATGTTTAACATGATACCTAAGCCTCACTTAAGCAAACTGCAAAAAATAATACTAGATACATACGGTAAAGTAAATACTAAGCAACCTCACCAGAACATTTAAACCCATGTAAATCATTACCTAAGAGACTAACTGAGATCTAAACTATAATCAACTAAGCAGAAATTAGCAGTAATGTCAAACTGAACTTAAAAAGAAAACTAAGCTATCTGAGTTAAAGTAATATACATACTTTATTAAACTAACTAGCAAATATTAACAAATATTAACAGAAACGTATGACACATATTACAAAACTACTTCAAAACTACCCATAATGTTGTATGAACAGCTTAGTAGGTAGCACATATGTGTTTATTGCAGGAAAAATTAAAAAACAGTGGATTAAAATTGTAACTAAATAAATGAATGAATAGAAGAATCAAAGTAATGTAGGTAGTAACAGAGTCTGGACTATATTTGCAGTACTGTTTCTGTTAGGTAGTGTTTTGAATTTTTAGGTTACATAGCCAATATGGTTCTTGAAGGATAATTTATGATTTATAAATATCCCTTTAAGTTTGGCATGGGCAACTTGTTCAGTTGGTGTGATATTATGTAAATTAATTGAGATTCACCTAAGTGAAATATGAATGGCTTAGATTTATTTGCATTTAATAAAACATTGATTATTTAAGCCAGTGTTCTAGGCTTTGAAGTTTTAGTTGTGTGAAATGTTGCAAATGACCAAAGGAGCTCCTACCTTTGTGGAATCCCTCTCTGCTCCTTAAACAGCTTGCTTGCTCCGATTTTAATGGCAACCATCTTCCTGGACACAACACGGCATCTCTGCTGGCGCGCCCATCTAGAATTCAAATTTTATGCGCGAATGCGGAAGATAAAGATGTAAACCATCCGCACATATGGAAAAGACGACAGGTCGCAAGCACCTCCATTTGTACGACCGTACGCAAAGGGAGTTCTTAAAGAAGAACGCCCTTAATTTTTTTTTTTAATTAGAAGTAAATTAATCTCCTGGCCAGCCGATTCCAGGGGGGTGCAAGTGCACCCCCTTGCACCTGCCTGCGGGCGCCCTGAGTTTTTTGGGTCTTGGCAACACCCACACCCCCAGATGTGTAAGTAGATTTTGACACAGACTTAGAAGGGGAAACTCAGCCTATTCAGTAGGTCTCATTCTAAATTACCCATCATGCCCAGTTTGTACTCAGAAGGGCGTGTTACGAGTTATGTGGGTCTGGAGACAGTGTGGCCATTTTTTGCCTTAATTTTCTCACTGTCAGAACTCAGATGCTTGCAAAGAAAGTTGCTATAGCTTATTTAGAGGCAGTGTACCATGTAGGAGAAACACAGATGTATACAGAGGACAATCATTTGGTGGAAGGGACTATAAAGCATACTGTTTATATTAATAACAGCAACAGTGTAAAATGTATGATTGTAGCCATTTGTTCTTTCAATTTCATCCTGATTAACACTAAAGTAGTTCATAGAAGTTGACTATTTTGGGGAAGTTAGGAAGGTAAACACTATTTCTAGATATGACTTGCGTACCATAACACTTGTCTTTTTATTTTATTGGGAAATATTATTTTAATCTTAAACATTCTACACAACTTATTTCTTTCCTTTGTCAATATTTTTATTCAGGCCTTTATTGAATCAAAAGATTAAAAAAATCTCATAAAATGCACCTTAGAAAATCTAGAACCCCAAGGCTTCTGGGGGCCTACCAGCTACTCAGACTTCTGGCTTAATCAATTTATTTCAGTGAATTATTGGCCAGTTAGTGTGTGAAAGAACTGAAGTAAAAAGCTGAAGACTAAGAAAAGATAAGGAAATACAAGATGATGATACCCAGATGGTGTGGGCAGACTTGGGGGAAAGAGTAGGGAATAAGTGAAATAAGAAATTACTTTTGTCTAAAGTGAACACCTGCTGTTATAAATTCTGCTTATGTCTTTAATGTCTGTATGAATTTTATGTATTTATTTATTTATTTATTTATTACATTTGTTTACCGGGAAATTCCGACTGGGCACAGGTCCTTTTTCAGAGGAGGCCCAGGGAGAAAAGCTTCAAAGAAAGACATGGTAGATGGTAAACAATAACAATCAAGGTATGAATACAGTACAGGGTGATCATGACATGGAGAAATACAGGAGCAAATTAGGTACAATTGAGTAGTAAGCTCTAATTAACATTGAGAAATAAGAAGTAAAACACAGCGCTGCAAATTTTCTAAACAGTAACTAGATAACAATAATAATAGAATAAATGATTAACTAATCCTGGAAGGATTTCTTTAATTCAGTGCTCATAGCTTCATATGTACATTTCTAAATATACAAAACTTGTACAGAAAGTGAGAGATGAGTGTACCAATATGTGAGATTGTCTAGTACTGGATAACTGCTGACATCTGGTTTTAGACAGTGGTAGCCCCCCATCCATAGCTGGTCTGGATCTGCCACTGCAAGTACAGGCAGGAGTTAAATCACCATTTGAAGTACATACTAATTAATACAGGTGTACAAGCAGGAATTTAATTATCATTTGAATTACATACTAATTAACACAGATGTACAAGCAGGAATTTAATCACCATTGAAGTACATACAAATTAATGCAGGTGTGCAGACAGGAGTTTAATCACCATTTGAAGTAAATAGTAATTAATGCAGGTGTACAACCAGGAATTTAATCACCATTTGAAGTACATACTAATTAATATAGATGTACAGGTAGGAGTTTAATCACCATTTGAAGTACATGCTGATTAATACAGATTATTCAGTCAAACACAAATATTGTGTAGAGACCCAGATTCTCTGATTTGGTTAATAGAATTTGTCTTAGAAATGGACCAGCGCTTAGTCATCTGCTTATATGACTAGTGTGTGACAATTAGGAGAACACTTCATTTTCTTAATTCACTGAAGTGTTTACTTCTAAAGCCCAGGAGAAGTCTATGTTTATTGTGTAATGGTAGCAGCCATGTTTGGGATGCGTCTTCAGCTTTCTTTTCCTCAGTTCTGTCATTGTAGGATGTCACTACACATGTTCTGCGGCATAATGTAAAATCAAATATAGATTGGTTCCTAGGCATGAGGTCTAGAAGACGACTAAGAAGCTTAACATAATTTTCCAAATGCCCCAGTAAATGCCCACAGGACTTGCTCAGAAACATGCAGCAGGCTGAAAGAATCAACCCCTGAATTACAGGGATTAGCCCATTCGCAGTTCATACCCATAATCCTCTGTGCTAACCTTGTGTACACATCTTAGAAGTTTCATATCATTTGATAAAGCACACTCTGGGATGTATTATTCTTTTTGGGTACTTGATCCATAGACAGAAAATGTAAAGCAAGTATTGTGTTAAATCTGCAGAACTGCTTATTTTGTGTACTGCATGAGATATTTAGATACAGTATTTCAGAAACTGTATCATTGAAACTGAGTAGTCAACAAAATGAAGCAAGTCAGTATTATGAAAGTAATTTCTGCTTGAACATTTTTAAGGATATGGTGGTTAGGTTAGCTTCACTGTGAATTGTTTTAAGCATTATTAGTTAAATGTTTCATAGTGATTTTTTCAGCTGTTTTAATACAATGACCAACACCTATGCAGAGGCGATTTGTTTCTTACTACTAATACTGTTTCTTCAGGGATATTTGCCTACTACAATATGTTAGGATAAGTAATTAACTAATACCATTCAAAAGTCTTTCTTACACTGACTGACACAGTTGTACAAATTTTGCATCCTTTGTGTTGTTCTTGTTTGGTTTGTTAGTGTTCAGGAAATCAATGCAGTGTTACACATTGCATTTTGTGTCACACAGAAGTCTACACAGTCTGACAATTTTCTTTACTCAATGTTTTTTTTTATTGTGCATCAGAACCCAGAAATAATGTGAAAGTTCTGAGTCAGTGCCATAAATTCAACAAGGCAGTGTTGATGTAAAACTAAAATATATTAATTTAAAAAACTGTCTCTCAGAAAGGGAAGGCATAACTGCACAGAGTGATATATATTTTTTTCACTCTTTAAGGCAAAACTTTTAGGTGCCACAATGTGGTGTAATTTCATATTCAAATCAAGTGTTTCTTTCTTCCCAATGTATAATCGTGGATTATAGTACAGAAAAAACATTATTACAGTATGTTGAGTGGGTTATCCTAGCAGGAACATTATATTTTAAACCTGTTTATTGCTGGGTTATTAATACCCAGCTCTAGATACTTCTGAGTCCTCCCCTCCAGGCCCATTACCTCTCGGCTGCTAACATTTAGGCATAGTGTTATGATTTCTGCCCTCAAATTTAGCCTTGCTGTCCTACCTTTATTGATTTCTTTACAATGTACAATGTCAGACCATTTTAAGGGTTTCTGCAGTATTAAATAATAGAACAAAACCTTACTAATAAGGTTGCATTATCTGAAGAACTTCTGTTCTGGAAAGTAAAGAAGTGCTCCTTTTTGACCCTCTATTATTATTATTATTTGAAAGTCAGTCTTGTGATTTTTAATGTACAGAGATTGAAATAAAAAGGGGATTATAGGTTTGTACTAAGCTAACTGCCCTTGTGAGCCATTTTAAGCCTAGCCAATTATCCCTTGTGAAACTCAAACCCTGCAACTTGTTCTTGTAAGGCAAGCACCTTAACCATTAGGCCACCCTCCCAACCCCAAGGTGTTTTTCTCCACATTATGCATGTAGAAGTTTCAAAGTTATTGAGTTACGTACTGTTTGGTACAAGCGTCATGCACCATATATTACTTATTAACTCAAACTTGAATTATGTAAGGTGTTTGGACTTTCAAGTTCATACATGGCATATACTAGGCAAATGACCACCAGGGCCTTTATAATCCTAGTCGTGCAATCCAACCCAATTGTGTCCCTATGTATCATGAGTGCTTATAAGGAGGGGGTATGTTACTTTGGGCATTACTGTCTGCCTCTATCAGACACATGGGAGCCATGGGTGAATTTCAGATTTCCCAACCGTTGGTCAAGATTATGCTTAAATAGGGTTAGGGATGGACTCTGATTCACATGGATGGAGAGCCTGCTTAAGAGCATGGGGATCTTATGAGACACATAGCTGTCTTGCCAACATGTCTTATTTATGTCAAAAGCAAAATGTAAATCACTGGATTTAGTGGTTCTGATGCTGTTCATTTTGTAGATATGCAAAAGGTCCATCAGAGATCAATATGAAGATGCATTTTATGTCAGGCATAGATTGCCTCTCAGTAACCTGTAGGAAACAGAGTGTAGAGATAGGGCTGTAAAGTGGCCCATAAAGGACAAGGTGTTTATACCCTGGATTCTCCTGGAAAAAAACCTTTGTGGACATTCCAGCTGTTGCATATGTCTGGTCAGGTACATGCTGAAGGGAGCATTGTACTTGATGATGGGTCTGATAAGGGCCAAATAAAGTGACACTATGACATCCCTGACCCTTTACTTATAAGTTGGGTGACATAGAATGGTTTTCTTAGTACCTTGGCCACATGTCGCTCAAAGGCTAGACTACCGCCTCCATATGTTTCCAGATCCCTGATTACCAGGTCAACTCTTAGAGTTGTCTTATTGATGGAGTAATTAGCCTGGGTGACAGTTTTCCCAAAAGACACTATAATACTTTTCTTGGCACTGAGTTAGGCCATCTTATAAGACTGGGAATGATAGCTCTCAATTTGCAGTCATCTGTGAACTTTCTCAGCCAAAGGCCCATGACATTAGCTTTTACCTATGAGAAGTAGATGACAAATAGGAGCAGTCCCAGCATGGGGCCCTGAGTGACTGGTCTCTTAGTGGCGGTGATATCACCACTCCTGATTTCCTGAGTCCTGTCTGTGAGTCAGCTGGCAAGCTAGTCAGTTATGTAGAGGTTTATGTCCAGTTCAATGAGTTTGTCATCTATGCTCAAGTGAGATATTGTGGGGTATAGTACTGAGTACCCTAACCAGGTCTAGGTAGGCGGTATGCACCATTTTCCACTTTTCCATTGCCTTGCTGACCTTCTCAAAGAAGTCCACCAGGTTTAGTAGGCCTGGCCTTCCCCTGACAAAGCCAAACTGGGTTGAATCCAGTGTCTGAAGGTTGCCTATGTCTTTGCTGATCATTTCCATTTTAATTTGTTCCACAGCTTTGCATATTAGACTAGTCAGACTAATAAGTCTATAGTTTCCAGAGTCAGTTGATGGTCCACCCTTGTGAAGTGGGATAACCATTACAGTCCTATATTCTTATGTTGCAAAGCCTGTTTTGAGACTATAGTCGAAAAGTGAATCAGGTTTTCCTGTTAGCTCATGTTTCACATCAATGTTGTCTCGACCTGTATTTGGGTGGAGTACTGTTAAGTCATGGACTGGGATATTTCCAGGGCCCACTTAGACCTTAGTGAGTGCCACCAGGACCTGCTCCCTATTAATAGTTAATTAATAGATTGGGGAGTTATGTTAGTAGGTATTTCAGGGGGGAGAGGTGAGGGTAGTGACATTTGAAATTAATTTGTCAGCCAGCAAATTCATTCTGCTCAGTGAAATGGCACCTTTTATCAACAGTTCGACATACTAATTTTTGCAGCCTTTGAGGTTTCAGACATAGCTGTAGAAAACTTTGTAGTTGTCTTTAGCCTTTGAAGCTATCTTGACCTTGTAATTGGCCTTGTTGAACTTAATTAGTCCTTTTAGTTTCCTGTTTAGTTAAAATTAGAGAGCTTCTATCATTATGGAAGTTGCTCTTCCTAATTTTAGCCATTACTTTTTTCCTTTTGTTATATACCTTAATATGATTAGGATTCAGCCATTGTGGTTTGATTTTAGACTTTGTTTTGAACTAACCTACTAGGTACAGCAGCCTCTATATAGCCATTGACATGATTGTACAGGGTTTCTGCAACAATTCCGCATAAGTTGCTGTGAACTCTGGGTTGGGAGGAGCACTGAATTCTGACAGACTATCGCTTAATGTGACGTTGTTTGATTTGGAATAGCTCCTAACTGTTACAATGTTTGCTGGGGTTACTGAGTTGATTTTTATTTCAAAGGAGACAGCTTTGTGGTCGACCTCACCAGTGTGGACATGTCATGGGGGGTGTAGCACTCTTCCATATCGGTGAGTACCACATTCAATATGTTTGAACCCGTGGTGGATGTGTGCAGCATCTGGTCAAGAATATTTGTGTTAATAGAGTTGCCATTGTGCCTGTATGAGCAGTGTTTGTTTCCCAGACTATAGAGGGGTAGTTAAAGTCTCCCATAAATAGGATATTTGGTTTAATGGTGAGTCTCTGCAGTAGGTCTAGGTACAAGCTATGAATTCTTAGCACATAGAGGGTGACCTATTTTGTCTACTTTGTGGTGATTTGCATGTGGATAAATTCCAGGCCATTGTGCTGTTTAACCAACATAGAGACATACTTGTTGCTAATATAAATTGAGACTTCTCTACCTTTTGTCCTTGTATGTGCAGCTGATGGTCTGAATATATGAAAAGCACTTAATCCTTGCATTGACAGAGTACTTTCTGCAGATTTAAACTATGTCTTGCTAAAGGCGCAACTGTATATATTCGCCAGAGTGAGAACTTTTATGGTATGGTTTCTTGTTTAGGCTCGTAGCACTGAGCAGTAACACCTTTAGGTTTCTTCGGGTTTTATTTGCTATGTCGGTAGATTTGTCAATTTGACATTGTCTAAAAAGAATCTAAGGTGGGGATAACGTTTTAGGCAATATTCGGGAGCCAAGGCGAAACAGGTGCAGACTATCCTTTGCAAAGCAATATGGTTTGTTGACCATGTCCTCCCATAATGACAAGTATTGAACCCCCTTGAGATACCAGAAACTAAACCAAATGTTGAAGTCAGTCAGTTTTGTTCATACTGTGGCATTATCCTTGGTGAAGGTAGAATGCTGCACAGTGCAAAACACATACCTGCTTGAGACACATATTCAGAGAGATCAACAATGTCTTTCTTCATATAGTCCAGGGAAGTACATCTCACGTCATTAACGTCCACATGAAATATGATAGAATCATACTGATACCTTGATTGGTGACTCGAGTGCTTACACAAGTTAGCAGATTCTGGCTCCAGATAAGCAGCTAACCGTTATCTTCTTCTTCTTCACTCTGGTAAGTGGGGCATCTGAATGTCGTACAATCGAGCCCCCTATGACAAGAGTCCTGAGTAATGTATTTGCTTGATATATGGGCATTGCTCATGGGGCTCCACTGTGTGCAGGCATACGTGTGGTGTTTGGTGTTGCTTTTGGTGAGTGCTTTAGAGACTGCTGAGGATAGGCGTTAATGTTTATAGGCTTAGGATGTATTTGCGGTTTGTGAGCATTGCTATTTAGTGCCTCAGCATTAGTTGGTCTATGTGTGTGGTGGATGTAGAGTGTGTGTGTGTGTGTGTGTGTGTGTGTGTGTGTGTGTGTGTGTGTGTGTGTGTGTGTGTGTGTGTGTGTGTGTGTGTCTGTGAGCTTGACAGCTTTGTATACAAGATTGTTGCCTTCAGTGAAACTGTGTATATGCATATCTCACATAATGTGTTTGTTTCTTTAAGGATTAAATGGTTGCCTGTGAACATGAGACAATTGCTACATTGTCTCAGGATGCCCATATCTACCAAGTTGTCTAAGGAGACATTTGGAAATCGCATACTGATGTTGTCTGGACCTGTATTTGGGTGGGCTACTGTAACTCATGGATTGGGTTATACAGAGGTCTCCTTGGGTAGTCTCCAGGGTTTAGCACTAGACTAGGTTAGATTATGCTATGATTTGATAACAGTGCTGTTTAATGTGCTGACTAGCTGCTATAAGCTTGCAATGACTTTGTTTTAGCCACACTAAGTTACAGGTTTCAGTTCTAAGGGAAGTGTTATAGATAAAATTTACTTTCTGGGTGCTTGTGTAAGGATTGTACTGCTAAACTCATACTGTAGTATCACCAAGAAAGATTGTGTGCGAGTATAATACTATAACAAAACAGCTTAAACACGCTACCTTGACGAGATTATATCAAGTATTAGGGACCTTTAGAATGATTTAAAGGCAAAATTAACAAAGTAAAGATGAAGCAGTAACATTCTAAACAGTTAACTGAAGTACAAAACAATAAAATACATTTCTTATCTGCCAAGGATTTAACAGGATTAACTCAGGACCCCCTAAGAGTGTGGGCAGGGTACCAAGCAGATGGAGGACGTATGAAAATGAGCATGATACAGTTTGTAGCAAGGGAGGTTTACTCAAGAGCAATACCAGTTTGCTGGGTGGGCACTTAGTATTATGGATATTGGGAAAACTATGGGTGTGAAAGTACAATAGGTATACTGCAGACAGTATCAATGAAAGAGGATAGGGAGGGACTTTGGAATTCAGATTACCATAAAGGTGAACGCCAGAGGCACAGCCTGTTAAAACCACAACAAAAGAAGGGTGAAGAGCTGGGGAAAAAGTCAAACTTAAGTTGTAGTCCTATGGTTAGAGTTTCAGAATTTCAGAAACATTTAGTTTAATGTCTCAGTGTGTGTGTGTGTGGGGGGGGCATAGGTTCGTACTAAGCTAACTGCCCTTGTGGGCCATTTTAAGTCTAGCCAATTATCCCTTGTGAGACTCAAACCCTGCACCTTGTGTTTGTAAGACAAACACCTTAACCATTAAGCCACTCTCCCAGGGATGCAACTTTAAGTTTGCATATACAGCTATAAAAATATTGAAGCACAAAACCTTGAATAGAATTCAAATTGTTACCATTACTTCAGTTCCACTACAGCTAAGGCAGGAGACTACTGAAATGTAACTTAAGCAGATATATGCAACTGTAACAGTACTGAAAGGTAAGTCCTGGAGCAGAATTCACAACACTACCACTACTGCAATCCCACCACAGATTAAGGCACCGGATTATGCAGAAATTTACCAGGAATATTGTAATAAGTGACTAAAGGAGCTTCAAATCTGACATTGGATCATAATCTGTTATTAGATCACAATTTTCCTACAACTGTGAAATAAGCTACATGATTGATTGAGGCCTG
Source organism: Protopterus annectens (assembly GCF_019279795.1). Classification (NCBI taxonomy): domain Eukaryota; kingdom Metazoa; phylum Chordata; order Ceratodontiformes; family Protopteridae; genus Protopterus; species Protopterus annectens. The sequence continues at coordinate 1,986,542,598 of NC_056729.1, read as the reverse complement.
CGGCTGGGTTGAAAATACAAAAAGATACCTTTTACATGTACAAAAATAGAAGAACAGGATAATAAACTAAAGCAATTATATAAGTCAGCACTAAAAATTAAAAGCACTACACCCTCACTCCCCACTGGCCCTTGTTTTCAATTATTAAGGAATTCCCAATATTATTCTAGCATGTCCAAAGGTCAGTTGTCAATCTCCTCTCCGGTCCAGCTGGTGAATCTGGGAATCTTGAGGCAATGTTAAAACTGCCTCATGTACACAGACAACCCTCTCCTCCTCCCAACAAATTCCAACACATGTGAGAGATGCAACCATATAGCCAAACTGGAGGCTAAGCTCTCTCAACTCAGTACTGGCATAACCAGTCAGGAGGAGAAGGAAACCACACTCACTGCAATTCCAGTCTCACATAGACCTACCACGACAGCAAACCAAACACATAAATACACAAAAACATACTTGGAGTCTCTAAATAAAAATCTGCCTAAGCAGCAGAGACCTCCAAAGCAGACACCCAAGCAACCGCTACCCCAAAACAAAACACGTGCAACACATAGCTCACAACGCCAGTGTGCCGAACAGTCACAGCCCTTAATGCTAAACAACACACCTGATACGCTTGTAATAGGTGACTCTATCGTCAGGCACACTGACGTCCCGCTCACCAGGCTGAACAAGGAGAGGGTCACGGTGAGCAGCCTGTCAGGCGCTAGGATCCACCACATAACACAAGCACTCAGGTCACTCCAAGGCAAGTACAAATATGACTCAGTCATTGTCCATGCTGGTGTGAATGACCTGAGACGTACCTCCCTGGACTACATGAAAAGAGACATAAAGGAGCTCTCTGAGCATGTAGCCCAGGCCGATATGACCCTGACCTTGAGTAGCATCTTACCCTCACCAAGAATGATGCCACAATATGAAGACAAGATGATAAATTTCAACAATTGGCTTAAGTACTGGTGTCATTCAAAGGGGATCCAATGCCTGTCAGCTTGAGATGATATGCTCGACAAGCCACGATGCTTCGCTAGGGACGGCTTGCACCTGTCACCCCTGGGCTTTCGGATATTGGCAAAGGCTCTTGCTACCCCCATAGTGCCTTTTTTAGGCAAGGCTCAAAAGACAAACCCACCTCCATAGGTATCACAAGGGATAAGAAACTAAGAGTAATGCTACTCAACGCCAGAAGTCTAAACCTCAAGATGCATGCACTCGAAACTCTCCATAGCATGGAGAACATCGATATCTGTGCAATAACAGGAACCTGGTTCAGGGCTCCCGAGAGCACCCCAGCACTACCAGGTTTCACCTCATACCATGCTTTTCGGCCCCAAAACTTGGACCGAACCACAAAAGGAGGGGGGGTATCGATATTCATCAAAGATACCCACACCTCCAGGTTGGTGGCAAAGCACGAAGCATCAGAGACTATCCATGTGCAACTAACAGTGGGTAAAACTGCCTTCCAGTTTATAGCCTGCTACAGACTACCCTCCCAAACCCAGGAACCCCACTCAGCCTTCCTGAGAACACTGGAAAATATGAAGGTCTCTCCAAACACCATTATATTGGGCGACTTCAACTATCCAAACATAGACTGGGAGCATTACTCTAGCTCCAACACCCTAGGCCAAAGATTCCTAAAATTTATAAACTCAAATGCTATGGAACAACTTGTTACCACTCCCACAAGAGGGGAAAACATACTGGACCTGATCATCACCAACATGGGGACTCTATGCTCCAGACCAGAAGTGTATCCCTCACTGGTAAGATCAGACCATAAACTAATCTTACTGGATATTCACATCCTGACCCCACCCCCTGCCCAGAAAACCACAGTGAAAAACTTCTCTAAAGCAAATTTCACACTCCTCAAAACTGAGGTGGAATCCTTCAAAGCCCCTGGGCCTGTGGAAAATACGGCCCAGACCGCAGAATCCTTTATAAATGCATTCTATGAACACCTTCAGGAATGCATGAATCATGCGATCCCAAATAAAACCAAGACCCAATCCTCCAAAGGCAGACGTCCTGTCTGGTGGACCCCAGCCATAAACAAACTATACAATAGAAGGAGGAAGCTACTAAATGATAGAGCAAAATCCCAAAAAGGGAAGGCATCACTGATCAGTATTAGCAAAAAACTACGGGCACACATAAAATTGTCTAAGGCCAGCTTCAAGAGAAAAATTGCACAGGATACTAAGGATAATCACAAGGCTTTCTTTAGTTATGTTAGGAACCTGGGTGGTAATTCCCAGATATGCTCAGAATTAGTTCAAAATGACAAAAAATACACCGAACCCACAGACATTGCCAACATCCTAGCTGACAGGTTCAGCGCAAACTTCTCCCCCCCTCCCCACCAAAACGGCAAATATCTATCCCAGCAGAGTGCTGCCCCCCTGACATCTCAGATGCTCAGGTAAGAGCCGCCCTCTCCAAAGCAAAAAACACAGCATCAATGGGACCAGATGGTGTCCCGGGCTGCGTCCTACATGAACTCCAAGAAGAGTTAAACCCAAACATAAAACTACTGTTCAATCTCAGCCTTACTACAGGATATGTTCCCAAAGAGTGGTGTACAGCAACAGTGGTCCCTCTCCATAAAGGTGGTGCCTCAATGGATCCTGGAAACTATCGCCCCATAAGCCTGACTAGTTTGGTCTGCAAAGCTATGGAAAGGATCATCATGGACCTCATAAATAAAGATATTGGGGACCTACAAACACTGCATCCTACCCAGTTCGGCTTTGTTAAGGGCAGATCCTGCCTCTTAAACCTGGTTGATTTCTTTGAAACATTCACCAAGGCCATTGACGAGGGGAAGGTGGTCCACACAGCCTACCTGGACCTCGCAAAGCCTTCGATACACTACCCCACTCGGGCATTATAGATAAGCTCACCAGCTTAAATATAAACCCCTATGTCACTAGATGGATTGCAAACTGGCTCAAGGACAGAACCCACATGGTTAGAATTGCTGGAGCCATGTCAGACTCCAAACCAGTTACAAGTGGTGTCCCACAAGGCTCAGTCCTGGTGCCTCTCTTGTTCGGTATATATTTCTCGGAGGTACAGGCCAACACGGAAGGACTGTGGCTGACCAAGTTCGCAGATGACTGCAAACTGGGCACCATAATCGACTCTCCAGTCGACACAAGCATCCTCCAAAAGGGCCTCATAGAAACAGACAACTGGTGCCAGAGCCATGGCCTCAAGCTAAATGCCAAAAAGTGTATAGTCATCCCCTTTGGCAAAAAACAAAGTGCCCACAAATTACCACATAGGTGGTAATCCATTAAGTACAGAAGAAGTAATTAGGGACCTGGGGACCCAAGTTGATAGCAATCTCTCATTTGACAACCACGTGGCCAAAGTGGTTAGAAAAACATTTTATATAGCCCACCTAATCATGAAGGGATTCACATCTAGATCAGGGACGCCATCGTGCCTCTTTACTCATCCCTCATCAGGCCCATAATTGAGTACAATGCCCCTTTTGGGATGTACCTTACCAGACACCTGCAGCAACTGGAAAGACCCCAAAAGTACCTCACCAAGAGGATCAAAGGGCTCAAACAGATGCCATATGCTGCCTGGTTAAAGAAACTCCAGCTCTACTCAGTGGCATACCGCCTGTTCAGAGGCGATCTGTGCCTGATGTATAAAGCCATGTCCAACCCGGAATTAATGGACATGCTGCACCTCAGAAAATCCAAATCCCATCGAGCTACACGCCGAGAGACTTGAACCTCAGCACTGAAATAAATAGGACATGCTGGAGGGACAGATTCATAACCCAGAGGCTCCCTTCACTCTGGAATAAAATCCCAGTCCAGGTTAGGCAGAGTCCCTCATTGACTCTCTTCAAGAGGAATCTTGATGAGTGGATGGGAGATCGTAGGTTTACCCCGGGTATCACTTCTGTGTCACTGTTAGACAGAGGCACAGTATACTAACCTCGAAAAAGGGCATAGCAAAATAAATTTAAAATGGGTGGCGAAAGCCAAACACATTCTGGCTAGGCTTACAAATGCCCTAGGGCAGATAGCCTAGTATGAACCTATGAACCTATGAATATATAAGCAAAACTAAAATGTTGCAGTAATACACAATCTTCACACAACTGCAAATGAATCTACAAGCCTAAGGTTCTAGAACAAACTAAAAATGGAAACAGATAAAGTTTTGGCTAAAATATGGACAAAAAGCAGAGCAGTACCAAAAAAGTATGGTCAGACAGGTCATTATAAATATTTAAGCAAAATCTAAATAAAAGCTTTTTTCTTCCCTTTTGATGAAAAGCTTATATCTCACATCTCTGAGAGTCTTGAAAGTTTATAAGATTTATACACAATAGTTGTATACAAATATTGTTCAGACAGTGCAGTCAGATACAGTATTTTTCGGTGGATTACTTTTCATTGAGGCCCACATGTTCTGGGCTGATCCACTGCATGGGCTCAAGCATGTACATCTGTTTTATAGGTTCATAGGAAGGTATTAGGCTATCGGCCCAAGGGCCTATGTAAGCCTAGCCAACAAGGTTCCCTGGCTTACGCCACCCAAGAAAGTTATTTTCCTGTGCCACTGTTGAGCAGAGACACAGACGTGATCCCCAATGTGTATTTCCCATCCACTCATCAAGATTTTTCTTGAAGAGTGATAATGAAGAACTTTGCTTGACATAGATGGGTAGATTGTTCCAGAGTATGGGAAGTCTCTGGGACAGGAATCTATTCCTCCAGCATGTCCTTATTGTGGTGACAAGGTTTAGGTCCCCAGAGCATGTAGCTTGGAGGGATTGGGATTTCTTTAGGTGTAGCATGTCCAACAGCTCTGGGTTTGACATAGCTTTATATGTTAGGCAGAGATCACCTCGGAGTAGGCAATATGCTACAGAGTAAAGCTGGAGTTTTTTGAGGCAGTCAGTGTAGGGCATTTGTTTGAGGCTAGTAATCCCCTTTGTGAGGTACTTCTGTGGCCTTTCCAGCTGCTGCAGATGTCTTGTGAGGTACATTCCAAAAGGGGCGTTGTACTCTATAATGGGTCTAATGAGTGTCGAGTAGAGGGGAACAATGGCCTCTTTTTTTCCTGGATGAGAACCCTTTTATGTAAGGAACTTGGTGCTTCTCCCTTATGCCTGCTTGCTTCATTGTCACACAACCTCATGTTGGGTTAAAAGTTCTGGAATTTTTTACTTCTGTGCTGAATCACACACACCCAATCAAGTTTTGCTGGAAGAAGACCCAATGAAACAGATCAGTACTGTTCAGCCAAGCAAACCTAAATGGTACAATTACAAGTCAAATATGCATCCCTACAAAGAAAAAATGTCATTCATCCTTGAAAAAGTCTCTCTTTACCTGTGTTAGAAGAACTGAGTGCTGTTATAAGCCAGTCTCTTGAAACTCTTACCAGAATGATAGCTTGTCATCTAGATACTTCAAAATGCTTTAACACCTGGGAGTTTAGCATGAGTGACTATATTTATTGGATGAGGTTATTAAGAAGAGGGATTTTTTTCTTATTTTGTGGTCTGGGTATAAAGAAATGTATGGTTTGGGCATAAACAGGAGTAGCTTAGTTTTTTAGGGGTTCAATAGCAGCTGTGATTGATTGACTGAGCGATGATTTCACAAAGAGGAGAGATTCTTGAGTGAGTTTTTGATGTTTATCAAGAGTCTTAGTTGAACAAATCAGAGTTGAGCCATCTATGTTTTGTATTATTGTGGCATGTTTACTAGCTTTGTGTAGATCATTTGTGAATATGTTAAATTGAAGCAGTTCTTCGACAGATCCTGGGAAACACCCATTGTTACATGCAGAAAGGAATAAGCTTCAGAGTGCCATCTGACTGCTTGTTACCTGTTAGACAGGTAACTATAAAACTAGGAGATGGCAGATGGATCAAGCCCTAGAGATGCAAGTCTAGTAAGGAATTTAAACTGGGACACCATGTCAAAGGCCTTATAAACTTCAAGGAATACAGCAGATACCGGGTCACCAGCATTTCTGTGCTTGTTTATGGAGATAAGTGAAACTGAGGAGTGCAGTGATTGTGTTACTGGTCACCAGCATTTCTGTGCTTGTTTATGGAGATAAGTGAAACTGAGGAGTGCAGTGATGGTGTTACTGGTCACCAGCATTTCTGTGCTTGTTTATGGAGATAAGTGAAACTGAGGAGTGCAGTGATGGTGTTACTGTATAGCCAAAAACATGCTGAATAGAGGAGAATAGTTTCAAGTCTAGTATAGAGTTGAGCAGTTCATTATGGATGCATTTTTTGAAAAAATTTGAAAGATGCAATGGGCCTGTAGTTACTAAACTCATTTGATTTGCCCCTTTTATGAAGTGGAAATATGCATGGTTTCTTCCAGAGTAAGGGGATATGTCTTTGATTTATTGGCTGATTAAGACTGACACTCTACAGGTTAGAGTGTCAGTTGCAGCTGTGATATATTCCACTGGTAAGTTGGTTGGAGTAAAAGTTATTGGTTTTAACTTAAAGAGAAATTAATTTGATTATGGGGTTGGTACAGGTTATAGAGATATTGTGCTTGGATTGTTAAAACTTTAATGGGTGGGGGGGGGGTTCACTAAGAAAGATGCAGATTATGTAAAGTAGGTATTGAACTGATTAGCTATGCTCTCTAATTTGTTGTTAGTTCTGAGAGGTGGTTGAGTTGTAAGGCCAGGATCAGTTTGTTTGCAGAGGACCAGAAAAATTTTGGGTTATTTTTGTCTTCTGTTTTTGTAGGTTGGTGTAGAATGATCTTTTATTTGATTTCATCATATTTTTGGCTTGATTTCTAAGCTATCTGCATTTTGGATACTGAGTTTGATTTGTTGTTTCAAATGAGACCATGCACTGTTTCTCTCATTCATTAGCAATTTTCTTTGTCTATTTAGCCAGGGGACAGGATTGAAATTGACTCATCTATTCATGATTGGGGCATGTTCATCATATATATTTAGGAATGCGGGATTAACAAGGATACAGCTTCATCTAATTGCAGAGTTTTTAATTTTGACCAGTTGCAGATTTCAGGGTATCAGTATATCTGAGTTAAAGGTGGTTATATTGTGAGAGAGGCTATAGTGGTGATATGGGATTGGGATGGTTTCTTATAGCACATGTAGGTAGATGGTCACTTAGGATATCTGGGAAAGAGCCTGCCAAACAGATCTTATTTGGGTTATTGATTAGGATTCAGTCTAGTGGGCTTTGCCTCTTGCTATTTTTATTGTATCTTGGTGGGGTACTTATGAGTTGACTAAAACCAAGCTGTAGCAAATTTGACTATTTTACTCCTCTTAGGCATGTCTTTCAGCTAAGTTACACAGAGCAGGTCTTTTTTGACAATCACCTCAGTTACTCTGTTTTCTCCTACTGGTCATATGGTGAAGGATTTAAAAAAATAAAGATATACCTCTGCTTGGAAACAAGTGAGATGTGTTGTAAAATTCTACAAAATAAAGTCTAACTTAATGAAGAATTATTAGCTTCTGTCTTCCTTTTGCAAATAATATGGATAAGGAAAACATATACTTTCAGATGCCTCACCACCCTACCCCCCCCCCCCCTTACATGTACTGCAATCCAAAGTACTTAAACGAAATAGCCATAAATAATAATAAGAAAATGGCAGTAAGCAAATACAGGCATTTCATGTCAAAATGCATCATTTAGTTTGAAAAGTCAGATTTAATATAAAGCAAGTACATATCAAAGTACAATGATCCATTTCGTGTCAGTTTCATATTCATTACTAACAGCCATCTAGAAGACATCATGATAATTTACATAAACTTGGAACCTCTGCATTTTCAGTTTAATGTGAATGGAAATGGATTTTTTTCTTTTTCTTTTGCAATTTTTTTGTTATACTTTGCATGCACTTTTAACATCTAGTATGCAATACCCCTACCTCTGCAGAAACAAATTTGATAGCTTCTTCTTATCAAACAGTGAATACTGAAGAAAATGACCCAACAATCTAATATGTTCTGTTTCTTCATGCATAATTCATTCTGTCTTTATCATACAGCATAAGTTGCCAATTTTGCCTTCCTTAAGCAGCTGTTTGCGGCCCTAGTCTCCTTTTGATTTATCATAATATGGCCAACATACCAAGCTGAAATGTAGTCTGTCTTCGGGAATGTTTTTCCTGTTCATTGAGATGTGAATAGAGAGCCGGTGTCTATGATTACTGATACTAGCTGAGCACAATGTCAGGTGGTATGAACTGTTTGCTGTTTCATTTACCTGTAACCTGTTGAACCCTGAAGTGTTATTAATAAATTTACACCTATAATAATTTTTCCATTGCAGTTTTTCAAATCTACAAGCTTACTTTTTTGAGAATTAATATAGTTAACACTTTAGTAGCTTTGGTTTTCTTTTCCTTCTCAGGTTTCCTATAATCTGTTAGCTGAAAATATCTGGGGTTCTTTTCCTATACTGGGATGTATTTTGCATGTAAAATGATGATTCATTTCAGTTGTAATGGATACTGCCTTTCATAGGATTTCCCTTCTACATGCTGCAATGGCAGTAAGTGAATCCAAGCCATTTTTTTCAAAATCAGTAGAGGACATTCAGAATTACCAATTTATCTATTTATGTTAATTACGATAGTGGGCTGATCCAGACAACCGGATTTCAGCCACAGAGTCATTAATGCACACAAGATAAAAAAAAAAAACAATGACCAGTAACTTAAAGAAGACTTATAAACATGCCCATGACTGTATTTTAGGGTTAATATGTAAAGCTGGTGCTGCTTATTGGTTATCTTAATATTGCATTCCTTGACTTTTTATGTTAAAGGATACCATCTTGATACAGTGTGTATAAAAAGTCCACTTGTACAAATACTGAATTTTTCACAGAAGTGTAATAGTTAATTACTAATTCTGGTTTTATTACAAGTTATTTAACCCATTATGAATTTGCTAGGCTCTCTCTCTCTGCAAGCATAGCTTCAAAATTAAGATAAACACAAAGCACACATAGGAACAGTAAGAGTTGTATACAAGTGAACCTTTTGCTACAAGTCCCTGAAGAACAAATTGTTAAAGTTTCAAGTAGATCAAAATAATTGGTCGAAGCTTCTGCCCATTAAAAATGCTTTTGCAGGATGTAAAGCCCCTGCACCCTCATATTAGGAACTTCACTCCCATACCCCTTTTATTTAAATGTACCAACTCCACAATCTCACAGCAGTGGAAAACATGAAAAGAGTGCTTAAAGACTTATCACTGCTAGCATGTAAATATGAACTGGCCCAGCAGTGATTTTTTTTTTTTCAATGCAAGACGAGAATCACTGAGTTCCACATCTGTGAGCAGAATTCATTGAGCGGGAAGCTCAGCTAATGAGAACATGTCCACTTTGAGGTCAATCTCAGTTGCACCATGGTTTGGTCAGTATTTTTCTTCAATGTATCGAGACATTTAATAAGAAATGAAAACAGTGAAAATATTTCAGCTCATGCTGTTCAGACATTCATGGTTTGTCATGAACAAATACAAGACATGATAATGTACAGTTTATTTGTATATTAATTTTTGGCCATGCTAGACCCGTTTTTTTGGGAAGACCCAAGGGGCATTCAAATTGACAAGGGTAAATTTGGCCAGAGCACTGAGAACGTCCCCTGCTAATATAATAATTTTGCTATTGAAAAGTTATGAAAGACAATGAGATGGAATGTGATGACATGTTTGATACTGACTTACAAAAAGAAAAATATGATTTAAAAATTTAACTGAAAATGTTGTTACTACAAAATGAGTATAACATTTTACGTATAGAGGAGAGTGATCATATAGGATGGCAGAATGCTATAGGAAGAAATCCTATTGGAAAATACATCAAAAATAAAAATGAAAATTAAGTTCATGGCATTAAAAGAAAAAAGAAAGGGAATGGATAATCTATTTATTGAATTTCTCATGGTGATCAGTATGATAAATGATGATGTATCAGTGGTTTAGGGAAATAAATGGTGATATCATCTATTTCGTAGACATAAGATTTTTAAATATTGAAAAAAGGAAACATCTAGAACTGTTATGGGTGGAAAATAATCTGGAATTTTGATATGGAAAGATGTTCAAGTTACACAGAATTAATAAGCAAACAAAATACCTCAGTTTTATTTTTTTAAGAACATTTTTATTAATTTACGATCTTTACAATATCTACAAAGAAATGAAGAAATTCATTATTGCATACTTTTATACAATGTTAGGAATACATTAAATCATTAAGGTAATCTTATACAATTAACACATTAAGAGTCTTGATATTTCAGTAGCAACATTTCAAGGCTATTCCAACTGTGAAAAGTCTTAGTATAATTTATAGATCTTGCTCTGATCAATAATTTTTCAATTTTACATAGTATTTCTGATAAGTGTAAAATTCTTTGAATGTAGGGACTGGATTTAATTTCCATTTTTTTGTGATAACTTTTCTAGCTACTGCCAGGAAACTCCGGAACAGTTTTTTTGTTTGGCTTTTACAGATAAAGGAAGAACATTCATTGGAATATCTCAATTTTTATATCATATAGTAGTCAAAACATTAAGGGCTCCTGTCACTGATATAAGGTATAAGGATGTTCCAGTAAAAAATTATAGTGATGCACACATACACCAAGTGTGAAAAAAGAGAACAATTATTTGAATTACTTATGCCTTAAGTTTTAGTTAATATGAAGTTGATAATTGTGGTATATATGAATTGTAACCTTCGGAAAAAAATGGTAAAGTGAAGGGAGAGGTGAAAAAAAGAGAAATTATGAAGGTTGAGCATCTGATATTTAGCAATGAGAGGATTTACTTTCATCAGGGCTAAAGCAAAGACAGAAATAGATTATATTTTATATCAGAGGATTTAAAAGAAGTGTATGGGGGAGATTATGCACAGATGTTTTTGATCATTATGGTATTTGGGAAGATTGGAAAAGAAAGTATTGTGAAGCAAGATAAATGAATAAAATGATTCACTGGGTTAAACAGTGTTAGAAATATATTGATTTATGAATTAAAGAGTTATGGATAAATCATGAAACTGTATTATTTATGTATAAAAATGGTTGTGGGTAGTAAAAGAAATCATATAAATGAATGCATAGATATTTGGAAAGGGAATGTGGGAGTGTTTATAAGGTAAGAAAGTAAGGTACAGGGTATGGTTGAAAAATAGAGAAAAAGATCAGCAAATAAACTAATAAGCAAACAAACAGACGAATGGCTTCCAAAGCAAGGCAGGCTTTTAATGGAGGTTTTAAATATAAAACCACACGAACAAATATAAATTGTAGTAAAAACTGTAGTATTAAAATGTCCTTTAAGCGCTTTTCATTTGTAACCAACACAAACTTCTTCAGAAGGTAATATGAACATTCAGCTACCATCCTTTTAACCCAAAAACAGCAGGAAATTAAACAATAAAGTCATCAATAAATCAATTAATCAATATAAACAACACATTGTTTGAAATGCCTATACTTTAGACTGACAGTTGGATCAGAGTGGTCACCCACAAATAGATGTCAATTGCTAAATGGTATATGTTAATAAAAATATATAAAGATACACTACCTTTGTAAACTAAGTAATTTTAAAATACATGAGATGGAACAAGCTTCATTTAAACCAGGGTAATTAAAGGCATTCAACCTTATTTGCCATAGTAGTTCCAATTCCTCCAATTTAAATGAAGTTGGTCCACCACGAGCATCTTGAACAAAGTCATCAATAACTAAATATCTAAACTTATGCAAAGGATTGCTGTGAACATGCTTAGCTAAAGCATTGTCGAACTTATTGTGGGAGATTGCATATTGATGTTCATAAATTCTATCCCTGAGCCTGCGCTCAGTCTTGCCCACATAAAATGCAAAACAATCCATGCACTTAGCCAGGTAAACAATGAACTTACTGTTGCAGTTGTATTTAGATTTAAGTCTATAAGTCATGCCGTGCACAGAAAAGACATTGGTACAGTCAATAAATTTACAGTAGCTACAGCATCCACATTTTGCCATTCCTTTTATCTTGGAAAGGGGTCTATTGTGATTCTCAAGATAGTTCTTCAAACTTCTACCCTTTCTATATACCACTTTAGGTTTGTCACCAAGCGTCTCAAAAACTATTTGGTTGGATTTAAACAACTCCCAGTTTTTAGTAAGTAACCCAATGATGAGTTTACTTTGTGCATTAAAAGAGGTGACAAAAGTGTGCTGGAAAGTCTGTTCTATAGCAATGGACCCAGTAGATGGAATAGATAGCTCTGAAGGGTCACTAAACAACACTAGACTGGAGTCCAGGGTTTGGCACCTGACAGTGGGGCTCAAGATAGGTTTAAACCAGTTGTTGTAATGCTTAGACGTAACCTCATCAATTAAACTATCAATAAGACGCTCAGGATAACCTCGACACAGAAACATTTGTTTCAACAGGGCACATTCACTGACAAAGTCAACATCCATTGAGTGGGTTGCTGAATTGATGAAAAAACATAATGCCCCAAATGAAGACATCGCTTTGGTTATGGAACTTTTGGATCTGATTTTGACTACCAACTACTTTTTGTTTGACAACAAATTCTACTTGCAAAAGATAGGGTTAGCGATGGGCTCCCCTTGTGGGGCCAGTGTCGCTAACTTAGTTATGGCACAGTGGGAATCCAATTTTGTGTTTAATGACAACTTTGGCACTGATGCAATAGTATTTTATACCAGATACCTAGACAATATCTTTATTTTGTTTAAGGGTGATGCAGATTTGGCCTCTAGTTTGGTTGACAAGTTCAATTCAACCACTAGTTTCTTGCAATTTACTTTTACTTTCAGTAAAGACTCTATTTCATACTTAGACATCCTTTTGAGTAAAGATATTGTTAACAAATGTTTCACTGCTAGAATTTTCAGGAAAGAGACTTACTCGAACTCTTTCCTGCACTTTTCCAGCTGTCACCCATTCTTCCAAAAGAGATCAGTAGTTAAGGGTCAGCTGGTGAGAGCTTCCTGTATTTCTAGCCTGGATGTTGACTTTGTCAGTGAATGTGCCCTGTTGAAACAAATGTTTCTGCGTCGAGGTTATCCTGAGCCTCTTATCTATAGTTTAATTGATGAGGTTACGTCTAAGCATTACAACAACTGGTTTAAACCTATCTTGAGCCCCACTGTCAGGTGCCAAACCCTGGA